>NW_028296507.1:0-37500 GCF_964197995.2 Scardinius erythrophthalmus | reverse complement strand
ACAAAATTCAAAATGGCGGAAAATTTATCATGGCGGAAATGAAATCGGAGATATACGTTTTGTTCGTCAGGCGTCCAGCTTTCCAATGATATAAGACACTTGAGTCTACGACATACGGTCTAGGAGTTATGAGCAGTTTCGCGCGTTTGGTTGTTATAGCGCCACCTATGGGCCAATCGGGGTCATAATCTCTGAACCTTTCCTCGATTTTTGTACTACCATCTGTCAAAGTTTCAAAGTTCCAGCTCTTACGGTTTGGGCTGCACGATGCGTTTTACGGCGGAATAATAATAATAATAATAATTAAAGCTGCAAGCAGCATTTAGCGGGGTTCAAGCATTTAGGGTCTTTAAGCACATAAGGCAGTTTAGTGAGTTGTCTGAGTTTTTGTTTAGGATTTACAGGCTTTTGAGTGTTTTTTGCCATACCCATTTTCTAAATGATCCTGTTATGGCTACCCAATGGGTAAAGTTAAAGTTTTTTATATAATTAATAATCTAGAGCTTCCAGAGAATTGTACTGCACTGGTATATTTCCGATCGGGCGAAAAACCTAGGACTAGTTCGCAAAAGTAGGTTTTTAACATAATCGCAAGTATTTAATGAACAAATTGATTGACAGCAGTAGTTCTTGAGGCAAAGTTGTTCAGTATGAGGAGATCTATCAAATGATATGCATCACGTGATTACATAGCCGTAAAACCTGTTAGCGTCAACTAGTGGCTGATTTTTCAAAATTCTTACAGACCTCTAGGACCACGAGTCGAACATGCCCACCGAGTTTCGTTCCGATCGGCCTCCGTTAAGAGCAAACTAACAGCTTTGAATTAAAATGGTGAGTTTATCCTGTTGTAAACATCAACCATGCCTGTTGACAGTTCTCTTTTGTGGGAAGGGAATGAAAAGTTCTCAAATCCACAGCACAGCCTCAGACATAACATTTATATCCATGATCTGCCATTTTCACTATTGTCCTTGCTCGCTTCTTCACAATACCTGCAGATCTTCTGATGATTCGGCTGTGCAGGTCCACATTAACACTGCCTGGCCTAGAACATGGACTGGAAAATGCAAATTTGGGGGGTATAAATATTAATGATCCTGACTCCAACGTCACAGTCGGTGTTATGGTGGGATTCACTCATTTTTCAGCTGTCTTTTGCAAACAGGAGATTTACACATGAAGGAGGAAACAATGGTGTTTGAGGCTCACGGTATGTCAGTTCCATGTCCAGAACTCTTATCATTCAACTATGCCAAGATAAATACAGTTTTCAATTGTATGGCACCTGTAAAATAGATGATTAGTAATATAATGCTTACTTGGAGTCTGAAATGGCTTTAACAAAAGAAGAAAAATATTCTTAGATTTCTGTTCATTCTAATCATGTACAAATAAAGTAGCACAGTAAGATTACATTTATTTGAATGCATTAGTGAGTGTGTGATTGTGCTGTGTGTGCAGCGTGTCAATACTAAAAGTGAAGGTTTAGTTGATATCTTTGGTGATAATATCTGTAGTAATCATAAAAAAACAATTAAGAAATAAAGAATTAAAATTACAAATAATATTCTATTAAGATATGAGTTACAATAACATGATTTGCAATAGTAATAATATCAATAATATATGCACAATACACACAGATTAGACTATCAGGTCTGTGTTTTACAAAAACATTAGTATTGCAGCCAGTGTGAGTCTGTGGGATTTATAAACAGACAAAATATGATTTGAAATGTTATTTTAATGATTTTATTAAGTTTAAACAATATTTCAAATGAAAAAAAAAAAATGAAAAATAATATTTTAGTGAGCAGAATGAACCAATGAGTGTTCTTCTTCTGGTGGTTAAAATGTAAATGAAAACAATAATACTTAAACAATAATACTTAATACACTAACCATGCTTGAACACACACATGCACACACATTTTGTTGTAGATGGAGATATTTAAAATAAAAGATAGGTAACAAAATGATAATTGCAAATCTCCTCTGTATAACACCATTTTCAGATTTCAAATTAATCACTGAGAGGCAGAATTGTTCAAACTGAGAGCTCAGTAAAAATGAAGTGATAAACTTTGACAAAACATGACTGTGTTATAATAGGTGATTTTCATGCAAGTAATTTGATATAGTCCAAAAACTAATGCAAAAGCACAGATGAAAATATTTTATTAAGTAGAATGTCCTGCAGAGGGCAGTAGAAGACCACTAATTGACTCACTTTCATTTGAAAGACTTTTTTTATCCACCAGTAAAACAAAGCAGTTTCTCCATGTTCTTTCCATTTAGCATGCTTACACACACAGACACACACACAAACACATCCACACACACACACACACACACACACACACACACACACACACACACACACACACACACACACACACACACACACACACACACACAAAGACAAATATGTTTTCAATGTTTTTAGGATGTGATATTGTGAAAATATCTTAATCTCCTCATCTTGAACAACTTTGCCTCAAGAATCACTAATGTCAATCAAACCGTTCATAATCATAATAAAAAAATAAAATATATACAAATATCATAATAAAAAAAAAACATCATAATAAAAAAGATTGCTTCTTAAAGCATTTGTTTATTTCCCAATACTGAAGCGAATTAAAAGATCATGCGTAATCCTGCTGCTCCCTCTAGTGGACAACAGTGGTATTATAGCTTACATTTTACAGTTGAAGTGTTTGAATGAATGAATGGGAATTTGTTTTTTTTTACTTATATCTCAGGAACCAAAAGGCGAAAAATTCTGAAACTCAGAGCATAGATAGTGCTTGAGGAGCCCTGTTGAATGAGACCATCAAGGTGTTTTTGGGCGATTGGGGCTGGGAGTTATGACTGTTATAAGGCATATCTGTTCGGGTTATTATCTCTGGAATGCCCAGGGCAAATAACACCACATTTGAATCGAAGCTAGCCAAGGACGCGCCCTTTCCAACGAGCTCTCACACAATGTTCGCGGTGGTCTGGGTCGGGAGTAATGGCCGTTCAAAATCGGGGGTCCCGCGGATTCGCGATGCGCGGGGGGCGCGCTCCCGAGGCCCGCGACGACACGTTTCGATCAAGAGCCCGGAGAGGTCCTCACCATCAAAATTTGAGCGCGCAACGACTTTCCGTTTTCGAGTTATGAATGAATTTGTATTCGGGGGCGTGGCTTAAATGCCGTTATACTTTCGTTTCATTTCATTCATTTACTTTCGTCCATTTCCATATCTCAGTGTAACACAATTGTCAATAGTAATACTCAATAGATGAGTTTTGACAAAATGTGATTGTAAATGTTAAAATAATGATTTTATAAAGTCTAAATATGAATTTTATAACAATATTAGGGAGTAGTATGATGAAATGACAGCAGGGGGCAGTAAAATACCACTTATTGGCTTAATATGTCATTATATTCATATAAAATCACCTTTTGAAGAAGTTAAACTTTTTTTCTGATAATTATTGATCTAGAGAGTTCAGAGAATTGTGCTGCACTGGTTTTGAACATTATGATATGAACATTATATGATAGAAGACACCATTTACAGCAAATACAGGCAATTTACCATAGGAAATATATGGTTTTAAAGCGTTTGAACAGTTATAGCGCCAACTATGGTCCGCTCTCCATAAAATTTTCCATGCTTCTTAAGCAGGTTATGACACATATGCTCATCAATTTTCGTGAAGTTCTGAGTTTTTGTTTAGGATTTATAGGCTTTTGAGTGCATTTTACCACGCCCATTTTCTAAATGACCCTGTTAGCCATGCGAAAAATGCAAAAGTTCAACTTTTTTTTGATAATTATTGACCTAGAGAGTCCATAGAATTGTCCTAGACTGTTTTGGTTCCGATCGGGCGAAAAACCTAGGACTAGTTCGCAAAAGTAGGTTTTTAACATAATTACGAATATTTAATGAACGGTTTGATTGACAGCAATGGTTCTTGAGGCAAAGTTGTTCAACAAGAGGAGATCTATCAAATGGTATGCATTTTGTGACAATAAGTGTAACAACACGTGATTACAGAGCCATAAAACTCGTTAGCGCCAACTAGTGGCCGATTTCTTTTAAAATTCTTACAGACCTCTAGGGCCATGAGTAGAACATGCCCACCGAGTTTCGTTCCGATCAGCCTCCGTTAACCTTGTCTAATAGGTGCTCAAACTTCATTGGTCGATGGCGGCCATGTTTTTTTAGATACGCCAATGTCCTCATACACATACATGACACCTTGGACCAAGACACTGCATACCAATTTTCAAGTCAATCGGACTAACGGTCAGGTGGTTAAAGCCTGTTTTATGTTTTTTTCATATTATAGCGCCACCATGTGGCAAATCGCCGCGATTTTTTTACTGTTACCTCATATTGAGCTCATACATGTGTGTACCGAGTTTGGTGAAGATACCTCATTTACTTCTGGAGTTATAGCCATTTTAGTAAAATAGGCCCCTCCCACAACGTACGTTTTGACGCCCCTTAGCGTCCGTGAATCGAAATTTCGACTTTTTTTCGATAATTATTGATCTTCAGTTTCTAGAGAACATTTCTGCACTGGTTTGGTTCCGATCGGGCAAAAAACCAGGGACTAGTTCGCAAAAGTAGGTTTTTGACAAAATTCAAAATGGCGGAAAATCTATCATGGCGGAAATGAAATCGGAGATATACGTTTTGTTCGTCAGGCGTCCAGCTTTCCAATGATATAAGACACTTGAGTCTACGACATACGGTCTAGGAGTTCTGAGCAGTTTCGCGCTTTTGGTTGCTATAGCGCCACCTATGGGCCAATCGGGGTCATAATTTGATAACCTCTCCTCGATTTTTGTACTACCATCTGGCAAAGTTTCAAGGTTCCAGCTCTTACGGTTTGGGCTGCACGATGCGTTTTACGGCAGAAGAAAAATAATAATAAAAATCAGGACAATTACAATAGGGTTTCAGCACTTCGTGCTTGAACCCCTAAAAATCAGCACAATTACAATAGGGTTTCAGCACTTCGTGCTTGAACCCCTAATAATAACAAGCAGCATTTATCGGGGTTCAAGCATTTAAGGCCTTTAGGCACATAAGCATTTAAGACATTAAGATTTATTTAGAAAGCTTTTAACCACTGAAATAATAGATGGAAAAGTCCATTTACAGCCAATACAGGCAATTTACCATAGGAAATATGTGTTTTTTAAAGCTTTTTAACAGTTATAGCACCATCTATAGTCCGATCTCCATGAAATTTTGCATGCTTGTTAATGATGTTATGGCACATAAGCTCACCAATTTTCGTGAAGTTCTGAGTTTTTGTTTAGGATTTATAGGCTTTTGAGTGCATTTTGCCACGCCCATTTTCTTTATGACCCAATATACCCATGCGAAAAATGCAAAAGTTCAACTTTTTTTTGATAATTATTGATCTTGAGAGTCCATAGAATTGTCCTAGACTCGTTTGGTTCTGATCGGGCGAAAAACCTAGGACTAGTTCGCAAAAGTAGGTTTTTAACATAATTACGAATATTTAATGAACGGTTTGATTGACAGCAATGGTTCTTGAGGCAAAGTTGTTCAACAAGAGGAGATCTATCAAATGGTATGCATTTTGTGACAATAAGTGTAACACCACGTGATTACAGAGCCATAAAACTCGTTAGCGCCAACTAGTGGCCGATTTCTTTTAAAATTCTTACAGACCTCTAGGGCCATGAGTCGAACATGCCCACCGAGTTTCGTTCCGATAGGCCTCCGTTAACCTTGTCTAATAGGTGCTCAAACTTCATTGGCCGATGGCGGCCATGTTTTTTGAGATACACCAATGTCCTCATAGACATACATGGCACCTTGGACCAAGACACTGCATACCAATTTTCAAGTCAATCGGACTAACGGTCAGGTGGTTATAGCCTGTTTTATGTTTTTTTCATGTTATAGCGCCACCATGTGACCAATCGCCGCGATTTTTTTACCGTGACCTCATATTGACGTCTTACACATGTGTACCAGGTTTGGTTAAAATACCTCTTTTACTTCTGGAGTTATAGCCATTTTAGTAAAATAGGCTCCTCCCACAACGTTAATTTTGCACCCCCTAGCGACCGTGAATCGAAATTTCAACTTTTTTTTGATAATTATTGATATTCAGACTCCAGAGAACAATTCTGCACTGGTTTGGTTCCGATCGGGCAAAAAACCAGGGACTAGTTCGCAAAAGTAGATTTTCGACAAAATTCAAAATGGCGGAAAATCTATCATGGCGGAAATAAAATCGGAGATATACGTTTTGTTCGTCAGGCGTCCAGCTTTCCAATGATATAAGACACTTGAGTCTATGACTTACGGTCTAGGAGTTATGAGCAGTTTCGCGCTTTTGGTTGCTATAGCGCCACCTATGGGCCAATCGGGGTCATAATTTGATAACCTCTCCTCGATTTTTGTACTACCATATGGCAAAGTTTCAAAGCTCTAGCCCTTACGGTTTGGGCTGCACGATGCGTTTTACGGCAGAATAATAATAATAATAATAATAATTAAAGCTGCAAGCAGCATTTATCGGGGTTCAAGCATTTAAGGCCTTTAAGCACATAAGCATTTAAGACATTAAGTTTTATTTAGAAAGCTTTTAACCACTGAAATAATAGATGGAAAAGTCCATTTACAGCCAATACAGGCAATTTACCATAGGAAATATATGGTTTTAAAGCCTTTTGACTGTTATAGTGCTATCTTTGGTCCGATCTCCATAAAATTTTGCATGCTTGTTAATGATGTTATGTCACATATGCTCACCAATTTTTGTGAAGTTCTGAGTTTTCATTTAGGGTTTATAGGCTTTTTAGTGCATTTTGCCACGCCCCTTTTATAAATAACCCTATTACAGCCATCCTAATGCAAAAGTTTAACTTTTTTTTTGATAATTATTGATCTAGAGTGTCCAGAGAATTGTCCTAGACTGGTCTGGTTCCGATCGGGCAAAAAACCTAGGACTAGTTCGCAAAAGTAGGTTTTTAACATATTCGTAAATATTTATTGAACGGTTTGATTGACATTAATGGTTCTTGAGGCAAAGTTGTTCAACATGAGGAGGTCTATCAAATGATATGCATTTTGTGATGAAATTTGTTACACCACGTGATTACCGAGCCTTAAAACTCGTTAGCGCCAACTAGTGGCCGATTTCTTTCAAAATTCTTACAGACCTCTAGGGGCTTGAGCCGAACATGCCCACCGAGTTTCGTTCCGATCGCACTTCGTTAACCTTCTTTTAATAGGTGCTCAAAACTCATTGGCCAATGGCGGCCATGTTTTTCGAGATACGCCAATATCCTTTTAGACATACATGGCCCCTTGGGCCAAGACACTGCATACCAAATTTCAAGTCAATCGGACTAACGGGCAGGTGTCTATACGTTTTTTTTGTTTTATAGCGCCACCATGTGGCCAATCGACGCAATTTTTTTACTGTGACCTCAAATTGACCTCTTACACACGTTTAGCAAGTTTGGTGAAGTTTACTGAATTACTTCTTGAGTTATAGCCATTTTAGTAAAATAGGCTCCTCCCACAACGTTAATTTTGCACCCCCTAGCGACCGTGAATCGAAATTTCAACTTTTTTTCGATAATTATTGATCTTCAGACTCCACAGAACAATTCTGCACTGGTTTGGTTCCGATCGGGCAAAAAACCAGGGACTAGTTCGCAAAAGTAGGTTTTCGACAAAATTCAAAATGGCGGAAAATCTATCATGGCGGAAATAAAATCGGAGATATACGTTTTGTTCGTCAGGCGTCCAGCTTTCCAATGATATAAGACACTTGAGTCTATGACTTACGGTCTAGGAGTTATGAGAAGTTTCGCGCTTTTGGTTGCTATAGCGCCACCTATGGGCCAATCGGGCTCATAATTTGATAACCTCTCCTCGATTTTTGTACTACCATCTGGCAAAGTTTCAAAGCTCCAGCTCTTACGGTTTGGGCTGCACGATGCGTTTTAGCGGAGAAGAAAAATAATAATAATAATAAAAATCAGTACAATTACAATAGGGTTTCAGCACTTCGTGCTTGAACCCCTAATTAAAGCTGCAAGCAGCATTTATCGGGGTTCAAGCATTTAAGGCCTTTAGGCACATAAGCATTTAAGACATTAAGATTTATTTAGAAAGCTTTTAACCACTGAAATAATAGATGGAAAAGTCCATTTACAGCCAATACAGGCAATTTACCATAGGAAATATGTGTTTTTTAAAGCTTTTTAACAGTTATAGCACCATCTATAGTCCGATCTCCATGAAATTTTGCATGCTTGTTAATGATGTTATGGCACATAAGCTCACCAATTTTCGTGAAGTTCTGAGTTTTTGTTTAGGATTTATAGGCTTTTGAGTGCATTTTGCCACGCCCATTTTCTTTATGACCCAATATACCCATGCGAAAAATGCAAAAGTTCAACTTTTTTTTGATAATTATTGATCTTGAGAGTCCATAGAATTGTCCTAGACTCGTTTGGTTCTGATCGGGCGAAAAACCTAGGACTAGTTCGCAAAAGTAGGTTTTTAACATAATTACGAATATTTAATGAACGGTTTGATTGACAGCAATGGTTCTTGAGGCAAAGTTGTTCAACAAGAGGAGATCTATCAAATGGTATGCATTTTGTGACAATAAGTGTAACACCACGTGATTACAGAGCCATAAAACTCGTTAGCGCCAACTAGTGGCCGATTTCTTTTAAAATTCTTACAGACCTCTAGGGCCATGAGTCGAACATGCCCACCGAGTTTCGTTCCGATAGGCCTCCGTTAACCTTGTCTAATAGGTGCTCAAACTTCATTGGCCGATGGCGGCCATGTTTTTTGAGATACACCAATGTCCTCATAGACATACATGGCACCTTGGACCAAGACACTGCATACCAATTTTCAAGTCAATCGGACTAACGGTCAGGTGGTTATAGCCTGTTTTATGTTTTTTTCATGTTATAGCGCCACCATGTGACCAATCGCCGCGATTTTTTTACCGTGACCTCATATTGACGTCTTACACATGTGTACCAGGTTTGGTTAAAATACCTCTTTTACTTCTGGAGTTATAGCCATTTTAGTAAAATAGGCTCCTCCCACAACGTTAATTTTGCACCCCCTAGCGACCGTGAATCGAAATTTCAACTTTTTTTTGATAATTATTGATATTCAGACTCCAGAGAACAATTCTGCACTGGTTTGGTTCCGATCGGGCAAAAAACCAGGGACTAGTTCGCAAAAGTAGATTTTCGACAAAATTCAAAATGGCGGAAAATCTATCATGGCGGAAATAAAATCGGAGATATACGTTTTGTTCGTCAGGCGTCCAGCTTTCCAATGATATAAGACACTTGAGTCTATGACTTACGGTCTAGGAGTTATGAGCAGTTTCGCGCTTTTGGTTGCTATAGCGCCACCTATGGGCCAATCGGGGTCATAATTTGATAACCTCTCCTCGATTTTTGTACTACCATATGGCAAAGTTTCAAAGCTCTAGCCCTTACGGTTTGGGCTGCACGATGCGTTTTACGGCAGAATAATAATAATAATAATTAAAGCTGCAAGCAGCATTTATCGGGGTTCAAGCAGTTAAGGCCTTTAAGGCCTTAAAGCACAAAAGCTTTAAAATCTATTAAGTTTTATTTAGCAAGCATGTAACCACTGACATAATAGATGGAAAAGACCATTTACAGCCAATACAGGCAATGTAACATAGGAAATACATGGTTTTAAAGCTGTTTAACATTTATAGGATTTCTATACATTTCTGCACTGGTTTGGTTCCGATCGGGCGAAAAACCTAGGACTAGTTAGTAAAAGTACGTTGTTGACAAAATTCAAAATGGTGGAAAATTTATCATGGCGGAAATTAACATTATCTAAATCTCGAAGATCGGATCAGATCGGATCGAATAATGATAATCGATTCAAGATCTTGAGAATCGGAATCGAATCGATTCTTGAAATTTGAATCGAAACCCAGCCCTACACAACACTGTGTAGCATGTAGTGCGCAACTTGACTTGATGTGCTACACCTAGATATAGTATTCGGTAGGGCATAATTAAATCAGAAGCAAGGATCATCTACTGGAGGGAGGAAATGGTGCAACAGGAGAGCAAATAGTTGACAATTTTGTTCTGATTCAAAGAGAAAATTATATTGATAAATTAAAAAGTTCTCTTTGTAGTTTGTTTCAGAAAGATGAGTGACAAATAAGAACAATAGAGAGTTAGTAAATGAAAACAGACATCACCGACTTGTTTCTTTTTAATGATTCAACAGCCTAAAAGCTTCGATTAAATTAGGTGACGTTCGAAAGTGGAGCTTAAAGTTAAAAATAATTACCACCTAGTTTCATCACATCTATCTTTTTAACGAATCAGTGTTTTTGAACATGTTTGTACATGTACGGTTTAATGACTCAAAGACAATCCGTTGCTGTAACAATGTGATTGTGCACTGAGTGACAGCCTTTCAATGCGCAGAGACGCTGTTTAGTTTTCGCTACATTCGTTACAAAAAATGTCCTTGATTTTTGTGCATGCTATACACATCGTAACACTTATTTATATAGCAACACATAAATATAAAAAACAAAAACAAACAAAAGAAAATTGTAGTTATCCTACCAGTTGATGGTTTCAAATTACAGTTCAAATGGGAAACAGGTCCATGGGCACTGGTTAGCATTTGTGCATGTAATTGCATCCACTAGGCAGGCGATTCACCTTCACAGGATTATTTATGGCACAAAACAGGATACACTTGCCGATCACGTTCACATAGGGAAAAAAAATAGAGAACAAGAAAACGCAGCCTTGGAAAACACAAGGCAAACGTACAATAATTAATTTCTGACTCAACATTTCAGTAACAAATGACATGCACAGCTCAAATGACACATTAATCCAAATTTATTTAACACATCGATTCGACACTCATAAAACAGTCACTGTCACAACTCATGATACAAAGATGTTAGCTACACGCGGTAGCTTTAGCACACGGCTAACTAGTTCAGCTCGCGCTGTGACTGCGGCCTAGTCAACTCGGCTCATATCAAATCAGTTCTGAAATAAATATCTGTCATAAGATAACATATGACAAAAAAAGTCACTCACCAAAACGAGACTGCATCACATATTCAATTAAAGAAGATTGTTCAATAAAGATTATCACACTATAAATCTTTACTCCGATTTCACCTTTTACACCTTTCTCTGACGACAAGTTGATGCATCCAAAGTTTCCAAGTGCACACAATCACAGTTCCCGATAGATTATGATGATCATTTAGTACAAGGAGTTTCTGAAGAAAGTTTCCGTGCTGCTGTCTCATCTGATCTATTCTGTTCTCTCATCATGCTGACAGCAGCAGCGCCTGCGCGAACAGTGGGCGGGCCTTAAGAATATGCCGCTACTGTTGGCTCTCAGGGGTGGCAGTCACTGCAGCACAATCAGTGATTGGACGAATCGCGTGTTTTTGCCCAGTGGTTTTTACCAGTGCATCAAGTAAATAAAAAAAAAAATGGATGTAATTGAAAAAATAAATTTGTCCAGAACAGAGCGACAGGACTGAATTTAAACTGTTATAGAAGAGCTAATATACTGAGAATGAACTGGTGAAGGATTGTCTCTCTGCTTTATTTTATAAGAAATATTTCTGTGTCTAGAGTTCCTAATGCGCTGTACTCTCAACTTTTGTATAATAGTACTAGTCATATTTTTTTACACCAGGCATGAATAAAAGGAATGTTTTTTATTTCCTGTTTCGAAAACCACTGGAAACCAACGGACAGTAATGTATAGAGGAATGAAAATATGGAATCATTTACTATTGATATCACACATTTTTACAAGAAAAATTAGTTTTAAAAAAATATTCAAAGGAATATTTAATGGCAAAATATATTAAATTGTTGATTTTGATATTTGGAATGGATGATGGGTTAGTGCGTTTCATTGACTTGACTTTTTATTGTTGTTGATTAAATGTAGTTTTGTATGATTTACTTTTTGGGACCCCAGGAAGAGTAGCCACTGCCTAGAAAGAGGCTAATGGGGATCCAAATAAACAAATAAACTTATAACATTGATGGAAAATACCATTTACAGCCAATACAGGCAATTTACTGAGGAAAGTTTTTTTGACAGTTATAGCACCACATCTTGCCTGATCTCCACCACTTCAAGTGTCCTCAAAGTGTGCCCATGCATGTCTGTCAAATTTGTTGTAAATATCTCATTTTGTTTTGAAGTTTAGACAGTTCTGTTTATGAGAGAATAAAAATGATCCATGGGTGACAATGATTTAAAAATTTTATTTGTTTATTTATTTTTGTCAGTTCCTATCTTAATTGTGACATTTGGGCGTTATTGTTTAGCTATTGATCTATGTTTTCAAATTTCAAGAAATTTGGACTATCGGTTTCGAAGATAATTGCAAGTTTTTTAAGTGCTTAATGACAATGATACACAAACTATAAGGAGAAACCTGGCATATTTGGTATTGTTGGACTCGGGAAGGATTGAGGATTTCAAAGGACTAACGGTTGGGTGCGTTTATAGCCATTTTCATAAATTTTTTTCCATGTTGTAGCGCCACCAAGTGGCCAATCGTCGCGATTTTTTTCAAGTAATCTCAGATTGAGCTCATAAACACGTTTCCCAAGATTAGCGAAAATATCTCTTTCCATTCACGAGTTATAATTGTTTTAGTAAAAGTGGCCCTGGTGCCATCAAACATTTTGATTTCCCTTAGCGACCGTGAATTTAAATTAAGAATTTTTTGGATGATTATTGATAGTCTCTGTCCAGAGAATATTTCTGCATTGGTTTGGTTTCAATCGGGCAAAAAATCTAGGAGTAATTCGCAAAAGTAGGTTTTTCAAAAAACCTCAATTTACTCAAAATTGGCGCCTGAAGGGCAAGCAAATCTGAGGCATGCATCTGGTCCGCCTCGAGCCAAGGATTCCAGCGATATAAGACACTTGAGCCTACGCCTCACGGTTGATGAGTTATGAGCCGTTTCGTACTTTTGCCCGCTGTAGCGCCCCCGTCAGGCCGATCGGGGCGGGCCTTGGTGACGCTGTAGGCGGTGTGAGTACTATCAGCCCCCAAAGTTTCAAGTCTCCACGACTTACGGTTTGGTCTGCCCGATCAGTTTTATGTCTGAATGTTGCATCATGGGAAAATTAACAATTACAATAGGTGTTCAGCACTGAAGTGCTTGAACCCCTAATAAGTGGCTAAAAAAGGGCCACAAAAAGGCCTCTAAAAAAAAAACTATAGGGTCTAGGCGCTTGCCGTCTGCGCTGCTGCGTTCCAAAAACTTTATCCAGCCTTCTAACATGTGCCTCGGAGAGGAAAAAGAACGTTTGTTGCCCTTTTAGCTCATTTATCATGGAAATGTGGTGCATTTTTTTTTTTACCTTTTAAACTGTGACACCCCCACTGATGGCCCGATCTCCATAAAAGTTTGCACGCTTCTTTAGAATAATATGGCGCATGTGCTCAGCTAATTTGGTGAAGCTCTGCTCTTTTCCCCCCATTTTTCAGTCATTTAAATGTCATTTTGCATAGGGTAATACAGAGGCCTTCTCACCTTTATGACAGTTAAAGCGCCACCAATGGCCCGACGTCCATGAAAGTTTTCAAGCTTCTTCAGGATCACGTGACGCATGCGCATGCCCGATTTTGTGAGCTTGTATGCAAATCAGACAGCAAGATGGCCGCTTTCAGCCATTTCATGTGTTTTTTCCATAGAAATACATCATTTTGACACCATAGCGCCACCAAGTGGCCAGTCGCTGCGCCCTTTTTCACGTGACCACAGAATGAGCTCGTACATGCGTGTGCTGAGTTTGGTGCAAAAATCTCGTTCCGTTCACGAGTTATAGCCAATTAAGCAAAATGGGCTCCTCCCACTTCGAACATTTTGGCGGCCCTTAGGGACCGTGAAGCGAAATTTACACTTTTTTTTGATAATTATTGACAATCAGACTCCAGAGAATCTTGCCGCACTGGTTTGGTTCCGGTCGGGCCAAAAACCTAGGACTAGTTCGCGAAAGTAGGTTTTTGGAAAAACCCCAAATACCCTAAAATTTTCCCAGGGTGACGAGCAAATCCGAGGCATGCATCTGGTCCGCCTCGAGCCAAGGATTCCAGCGATATAAGACACTTGAGCCTACGCCTCACGGTTGATGAGTTATGAGCCGTTTCGTACTTTTGCCCGCTGTAGCGCCCCCGTCAGGCCGATCGGGGCGGGCCTTGGTGACGCTGTAGGCGGTGTGAGTACTATCAGCCCCCAAAGTTTCAAGTCTCCACGACTTACGGTTTGGTCTGCCCGATCAGTTTTATGTCTGAATGTTGCATCATGGGAAAATTAACAATTACAATAGGTGTTCAGCACTGAAGTGCTTGAACCCCTAATAAGTGGCTAAAAAAGGGCCACAAAAAGGCCTCTAAAAAAAAAACTATAGGGTCTAGGCGCTTGCCGTCTGCGCTGCTGCGTTCCAAAAACTTTATCCAGCCTTCTAACATGTGCCTCGGAGAGGAAAAAGAACGTTTGTTGCCCTTTTAGCTCATTTATCATGGAAATGTGGTGCATTTTTTTTTTTACCTTTTAAACTGTGACACCCCCACTGATGGCCCGATCTCCATAAAAGTTTGCACGCTTCTTTAGAATAATATGGCGCATGTGCTCAGCTAATTTGGTGAAGCTCTGCTCTTTTCCCCCCATTTTTCAGTCATTTAAATGTCATTTTGCATAGGGTAATACAGAGGCCTTCTCACCTTTATGACAGTTAAAGCGCCACCAATGGCCCGACGTCCATGAAAGTTTTCAAGCTTCTTCAGGATCACGTGACGCATGCGCATGCCCGATTTTGTGAGCTTGTATGCAAATCAGACAGCAAGATGGCCGCTTTCAGCCATTTCATGTGTTTTTTCCATAGAAATACATCATTTTGACACCATAGCGCCACCAAGTGGCCAGTCGCTGCGCCCTTTTTCACGTGACCACAGAATGAGCTCGTACATGCGTGTGCTGAGTTTGGTGCAAAAATCTCGTTCCGTTCACGAGTTATAGCCAATTAAGCAAAATGGGCTCCTCCCACTTCGAACATTTTGGCGGCCCTTAGGGACCGTGAAGCGAAATTTACACTTTTTTTTGATAATTATTGACAATCAGACTCCAGAGAATCTTGCCGCACTGGTTTGGTTCCGGTCGGGCCAAAAACCTAGGACTAGTTCGCGAAAGTAGGTTTTTGGAAAAACCCCAAATACCCTAAAATTTTCCCAGGGTGACGAGCAAATCCGAGGCATGCATCTGGTCCGCCTCGAGCCAAGGATTCCAGCGATATAAGACACTTGAGCCTACGCCTCACGGTTGATGAGTTATGAGCCGTTTCGTACTTTTGCCCGCTGTAGCGCCCCCGTCAGGCCGATAGGGGCGGGCCTTGGTGACGCTGTAGGCGGTGTGAGTACTATCAGCCCCCAAAGTTTCAAGTCTCCACGACTTACGGTTTGGTCTGCCCGATCAGTTTTATGTCTGAATGTTGCATCATGGGAAAATTAACAATTACAATAGGTGTTCAGCACTGAAGTGCTTGAACCCCTAATAAGTGGCTAAAAAAGGGCCACAAAAAGGCCTCTAAAAAAAACCTATAGGGTCTAGGCGCTTGCTGTCTGCGCTGCTGCGTTCCAAAAACTTTATCCAGCCTTCTAACATGTGCCTCGGAGAGGAAAAAGAACGTTTGTTGCCCTTTTAGCTCATTTATCATGGAAATGTGGTGCATTTTTTTTTTTACCTTTTAAACTGTGACACCCCCACTGATGGCCCGATCTCCATAAAAGTTTGCACGCTTCTTTAGAATAATATGGCGCATGTGCTCAGCTAATTTGGTGAAGCTCTGCTCTTTTCCCCCCATTTTTCAGTCATTTAAATGTCATTTTGCATAGGGTAATACAGAGGCCTTCTCACCTTTATGACAGTTAAAGCGCCACCAATGGCCCGACGTCCATGAAAGTTTTCAAGCTTCTTCAGGATCACGTGACGCATGCGCATGCCCGATTTTGTGAGCTTGTATGCAAATCAGACAGCAAGATGGCCGCTTTCAGCCATTTCATGTGTTTTTTCCATAGAAATACATCATTTTGACACCATAGCGCCACCAAGTGGCCAGTCGCTGCGCCCTTTTTCACGTGACCACAGAATGAGCTCGTACATGCGTGTGCTGAGTTTGGTGCAAAAATCTCGTTCCGTTCACGAGTTATAGCCAATTAAGCAAAATGGGCTCCTCCCACTTCGAACATTTTGGCGGCCCTTAGGGACCGTGAAGCGAAATTTACACTTTTTTTTGATAATTATTGACAATCAGACTCCAGAGAATCTTGCCGCACTGGTTTGGTTCCGGTCGGGCCAAAAACCTGGGACTAGTTCGCGAAAGTAGGTTTTTGGAAAAACCCCAAATACCCTAAAATTTTCCCAGGGTGACGAGCAAATCCGAGGCATGCATCTGGTCCGCCTCGAGCCAAGGATTCCAGCGATATAAGACACTTGAGCCTACGCCTCACGGTTGATGAGTTATGAGCCGTTTCGTACTTTTGCCCGCTGTAGCGCCCCCGTCAGGCCGATCGGGGCGGGCCTTGGTGACGCTGTAGGCGGTGTGAGTACTATCAGCCCCCAAAGTTTCAAGTCTCCACGACTTACGGTTTGGTCTGCCCGATCAGTTTTATGTCTGAATGTTGCATCATGGGAAAATTAACAATTACAATAGGTGTTCAGCACTGAAGTGCTTGAACCCCTAATAAGTGGCTAAAAAAGGGCCACAAAAAGGCCTCTAAAAAAAAAACTATAGGGTCTAGGCGCTTGCCGTCTGCGCTGCTGCGTTCCAAAAACTTTATCCAGCCTTCTAACCTGTGCCTCGGAGAGGAAAAAGAACGTTTGTTGCCCTTTTAGCTCATTTATCATGGAAATGTGGTGCATTTTTTTTTTACCTTTTAAACTGTGACACCCCCACTGATGGCCCGATCTCCATAAAAGTTTGCACGCTTCTTTAGAATAATATGGCGCATGTGCTCAGCTAATTTGGTGAAGCTCTGCTCTTTTCCCCCCATTTTTCAGTCATTTAAATGTCATTTTGCATAGGGTAATACAGAGGCCTTCTCACCTTTATGACAGTTAAAGCGCCACCAATGGCCCGACGTCCATGAAAGTTTTCAAGCTTCTTCAGGATCACGTGACGCATGCGCATGCCCGATTTTGTGAGCTTGTATGCAAATCAGACAGCAAGATGGCCGCTTTCAGCCATTTCATGTGTTTTTTCCATAGAAATACATCATTTTGACACCATAGCGCCACCAAGTGGCCAGTCGCTGCGCCCTTTTTCACGTGACCACAGAATGAGCTTGTACATGCGTGTGCTGAGTTTGGTGCAAAAATCTCGTTCCGTTCACGAGTTATAGCCAATTAAGCAAAATGGGCTCCTCCCACTTCGAACATTTTGGCGGCCCTTAGGGACCGTGAAGCGAAATTTACACTTTTTCTTGATAATTATTGACAATCAGACTCCAGAGAATCTTGCCGCACTGGTTTGGTTCCGGTCGGGCCAAAAACCTAGGACTAGTTCGCGAAAGTAGGTTTTGGAAAAAACCCAAATACCCTAAAATTTTCCCAGGGTGACGAGCAAATCCGAGGCATGCATCTGGTCCGCCTCGAGCCAAGGATTCCAGCGATATAAGACACTTGAGCCTACGCCTCACGGTTGATGAGTTATGAGCCGTTTCGTACTTTTGCCCGCTGTAGCGCCCCCGTCAGGCCGATCGGGGCGGGCCTTGGTGACGCTGTAGGCGGTGTGAGTACTATCAGCCCCCAAAGTTTCAAGTCTCCACGACTTACGGTTTGGTCTGCCCGATCAGTTTTATGTCTGAATGTTGCATCATGGGAAAATTAACAATTACAATAGGTGTTCAGCACTGAAGTGCTTGAACCCCTAATAAGTGGCTAAAAAAGGGCCACAAAAAGGCCTCTAAAAAAAAAACTATAGGGTCTAGGCGCTTGCCGTCTGCGCTGCTGCGTTCCAAAAACTTTATCCAGCCTTCTAACATGTGCCTCGGAGAGGAAAAAGAACGTTTGTTGCCCTTTTAGCTCATTTATCATGGAAATGTGGTGCATTTTTTTTTTTACCTTTTAAACTGTGACACCCCCACTGATGGCCCGATCTCCATAAAAGTTTGCACGCTTCTTTAGAATAATATGGCGCATGTGCTCAGCTAATTTGGTGAAGCTCTGCTCTTTTCCCCCCATTTTTCAGTCATTTAAATGTCATTTTGCATAGGGTAATACAGAGGCCTTCTCACCTTTATGACAGTTAAAGCGCCACCAATGGCCCGACGTCCATGAAAGTTTTCAAGCTTCTTCAGGATCACGTGACGCATGCGCATGCCCGATTTTGTGAGCTTGTATGCAAATCAGACAGCAAGATGGCCGCTTTCAGCCATTTCATGTGTTTTTTCCATAGAAATACATCATTTTGACACCCTTTTAACAGTTATAGCGCCACCAAGTGGCCAGTCGCTGCGCCCTTTTTCACGTGACCACAGAATGAGCTCGTACATGCGTGTGCTGAGTTTGGTGCAAAAATCTCGTTCCGTTCACGAGTTATAGCCAATTAAGCAAAATGGGCTCCTCCCACTTCGAACATTTTGGCGGCCCTTAGGGACCGTGAAGCGAAATTTACACTTTTTTTTGATAATTATTGACAATCAGACTCCAGAGAATCTTGCCGCACTGGTTTGGTTCCGGTCGGGCCAAAAACCTAGGACTAGTTCGCGAAAGTAGGTTTTTGGAAAAACCCCAAATACCCTAAAATTTTCCCAGGGTGACGAGCAAATCCGAGGCATGCATCTGGTCCGCCTCGAGCCAAGGATTCCAGCGATATAAGACACTTGAGCCTACGCCTCACGGTTGATGAGTTATGAGCCGTTTCGTACTTTTGCCCGCTGTAGCGCCCCCGTCAGGCCGATCGGGGCGGGCCTTGGTGACGCTGTAGGCGGTGTGAGTACTATCAGCCCCCAAAGTTTCAAGTCTCCACGACTTACGGTTTGGTCTGCCCGATCAGTTTTATGTCTGAATGTTGCATCATGGGAAAATTAACAATTACAATAGGTGTTCAGCACTGAAGTGCTTGAACCCCTAATAATTAAAGCTGCAAGCAGCATTTATCGGGGTTCAAGCAGTTAAGGCCTTTAAGGCATTTAAGCACAAAAGCATCAAAAGTTATTAAGATTTATTTAGCAAGCATGTAACCACTGACATAATAGATGGAAAAGACCATTTACAGCCAATACAGGCAATTTGCCATGGGATATATATGGTTTTAAAGCTTTTTAACAGTTATAGCGCCACCTATGGTCCGATCTCCATAAAATTGTTTACTGTGACCTCAAATTGAACCCATACACATGTGTACTGAGTTTGGTGAAGATATCTCATTTACTTCTTGAGTTATAGCCATTTGAGTAAAATAGGCTCCTCCCACAACGATTTGCCACATTCTAGAATTATTTAATATGATTCTAGCATGATTTACTATCATATACCATGTTCCAGAATGATTTATTAGGATTCTAGCATGATTTACCTTGATACACCTCATTTCAGTATTATTTACTATGATTTACAATGTTTCTAGCATGATTAACCACATTACTAGCAATTATGTGAAGTGTCAGTGCAAATGAGGTGATGAACACTGACAAAATATTATTGTGTTATAATAGTTAGTTATATACGTGATTTTTAGTGTGTGTCCAAGTATGAATGCAAAAGCACATGTAAAAGCTCCAAAACTCTGGAATAGCCTTCCTGATACTGTTCGTTGCTCAGACTCGCTCTCCCAGTTTAAAACTAGATTAAAGTCGCATCTCTTCAGCCAGGCATTCATATAATATTTTTAATCTTACAGTTCAAATTACAATCCGGCCTCTATTTAATAAACGCCAGAGGAGAACTGGCCCCCGACTGAGCCTGGGTTCTCCCAAGGTTTTTTTTTTCTCCATTGGGTCACCTGATGGAGTTTTAGGACACTATTAGGTCACTTGATGGAGTTTTTCGGTTCCTTGCCACTGTTGCCTTTGGCTTGCTCAGTTGGGGATATTCTGGGGATATCTAATTTGATTTTATCAATAAATTCCACTAGAAACAAACCTTGTTGTATTATTTTAATTTAATACTGTGAAGCTGCTTTGATACAATCTGTATTGTGAAAAGCGCTATACAAATATACTTGACTTGACTTGACTTGACTTAAAATATTTCATTATTGAGTAGAATGGCCAGCAGAGGGCACTAGAAGACCACTTATTGGCTCACTTTCACTTTAAACCAGTTTTCTGCACTAAAGCAAACCAGTTTTTCCATGTTAACTCAATGCATGCTTACACACACACACACACACACACACACACACACACACACACACACACACACACACACACACACACACACACACACACACATACACACACAGTTTAGTTAACCATGATTTACCATGATATACCACGTTCTAGTATTATTTACCAGGAGATAAACGACAATCTAGTATTATTTACTTTGATTTACCATGTTTCTAGCCTGATTTATCACATTACTAGCAATTATTTGAAGTGTCAGTGCAAATAAAGTGATTAACACTGACAAAATATGATTGTGTTATAAAAGTTATTGCTATATAAGTGATTTTTTAGTGTGTATTCAAGTATGAATGCAAGCACATGTTGAAATATTTCATTAATAAGTAGAATGGCCAGCAGAGGGCAGTAGAAGACCACTTATTGGCTCACTTTCACTTTAAACCAGTTTTCTGCACTAAAGCAAACCAGTTTATCCATGTTAACTCAATGCATGCTTACACACACACACACACACACACACACACACACACACACACACACACACACACACAGACACACACACACAGCATAGTTAACCATGATTTACCATGATTTACCACATTACTAGCAATTATTTGAAGTGTCAGTGCAAATAAAGTGATTAACACTGACAAAATATGATTGTGTTATAATAGTTATTGCTATATAAGTGATTTTTAGTGTGTATTCAAGTATAAATGCAAGCACATGTGGAAAAATTTAATTAATAAGTAGAATGGCCAGCAGAGGGCAGTAGAAGACCACTTATTGGCTCACTTTCACTTTAAACCTCATGATTTTGACCAGTTTTCTGCACTAAAGCAAACCAGTGTTTCCATGTTAACTCAATAATGCATACTTGCTACATATGCTACACACAATAATGCTACACACACACACACACACACACACACACACACACAAATGTTTTAGTGATATTGGTGTCACATTCACCTTCATCACATTCACCTTCTGTCTTCATCACATTCACTATCTGTCGTCATCACCTGCACCTGCTCCTCATCACCCTCCTCATCATCACCTGCTCCTCATCATCATAACCGTCACCTGTTGTCCTTGTCTTGATCTGTGTATTTAAGTTCCCCTCTCATCCATTATCATTGTCGGTTATTGTTTGTGCACTAGCACTCTGTTATGTTTGTTTTCATGTTGGAAAATAAAACCTTTGTTATATTTGTACCACACACACACACACACACACACACACACACACACACACACACACACACACACACACACACACACACACACACACACACACACACACACACACCATCATTTATCATGATTTACCATGGCTGATACCAATACCAATATGAGAAAATGACTATTTTAAACAGCAGGGGGCAGTAAAATACCACTTATTGGCTTAACATGCCATTAAATCATATCATTTTCACCTTTTTAACTGTTATAGAGGCAAATTTTGTCCGATCTGTCTGAAAATTTTCATGCTTGTTCAGGGTGATATTTCACACGTTCTGACTTGTTTTTAAGAAGGTCTGAGCATTGATTAAAGAGATATAGGCTTTCGGGGACACTTGGTAAAGGCCAGATTTTGAAGTGAACCTATTATAGCTATCCAAATGAAGTAGTTCAACTTTTTCTGACAATTATTGATCTAGTGAGTCCAGAGAATTGTATTGCACTAGTTTTGAACATTATGATATGAAAATTATATGATCAGACATGGAAAAGACCATTTACAGCCAATACAGGCAGTTTACCATAGGAAATATATGGTTTTAAAGCTTTTTAACAGTTATAGCGCCAACTATTGTCCAATCTCCATAAAATTTTGCAAGCTGGTTTGTGATGTTATGACACATATGCTCACCAATTTTTGTGAAGTTCTGAGTTTTCATTTAGGATTTATAGGCTTTTGAGTGTATTTTGCCACACCCATTTTATAAATGACCCTATTACAGCCATACAAATACAAAAGTTCAACTTTTTTTTGATAATTATTGATCTAGAGAGTCCATAGAATTGTCCTAGACTGGTCTGGTTCCGATCGGGCAAAAAACCAGGGACTAGTTCGCAAAAGTAGGTTTTTAACATATTCATGAATATTTAATGAACGGTTTGATTGACAGCAATGGTTCTAGAGGCAAAGTTGTTCAGCATGAGCAGATCTATCAAATGATATGCATTTTGTGACAATATATCTAACACCACGTGATTACAGAGCCATAAAACTCGTTAGCGCCAACTAGTGGCCGATTTCTTTCAAAATTCTTACAGACCTCTAGGGCCATGAGTCGAACATGCCCACCGAGTTTCGTTCCGATCGGCCTCCGTTAACCTTGTCTAATAGGTGCTCAACTTCATTGGCCAATGGCGGCCATGTTTTTTGAGATACACCAATGTCCTCATAGACATACATGGCACCTTGGACCAAGACACTGCATACCAATTTTCAAGTCAATCGGACTAACGGTCAGGTGGTTATAGCCTGTTTTATGTTTTTTTCATGTTATAGCGCCACCATGTGGCCAATCGCCGCGATTTTTTTACCGTGTCCTCAGATTGACCTCTTACATATGTGTACCAAGTTTGTTGAAAATACCTCATTTACTTCTGGAGTTATAGCCATTTTAGTAAAATAGGCTCCGCCCACAACGTTAATTTTGCGCCCCCTAGCGACCCTGAATCGAAATTTCAACTTTTTTTCGATAATTATTGATCTTCAGTCTCCAGAGAACAATTCTGCACTGGTTTGGTTCCGATCGAGCAAAAAACCAGGGACTAGTTCGCAAAAGTAGGTTTTCGACAAAATTCAAAATGGCGGAAAATCTATCATGACGGAAATGAAATCGGAGATATACCTTTTGTTCGTCAGACGACCAGCTTTCCAATGATATAAGACACTTGTGTCTACGACATACGGTCCAGGAGTTATGACCACTTTCGCGCTTTTGGTTGTTATAGCGCCACCTATGGGCCAATCGAGGTCATAATTTGATAACCTCTCCTCGATTTTTGTACTACCATCTGGCAAAGTTTCAAAGCTCTAGCCCTTACGGTTTGGGCTGCACGATGCGTTTTACGGCAGAATAATAATAATAATTAAAGCTGCAAGCAGCATTTATCGGGGTTCAAGCAGTTAAGGCCTTTAAGGCATTTAAGCACAAAAGCATCAAAAGTTATTAAGATTTATTTAGCAAGCATGTAACCACTGACATAATAGATGGAAAAGACCATTTACAGCCAATACAGGCAATTTACCATGGGATATATATGGTTTTAAAGCTTTTCAACAGTTATAGCGCCACCTATGGTCCGATCTCCATAGAATTGTTTACTGTGACCTCGAATTGAACCCATACACATGCGTACTGAGTTTGGTGAAAATATCTCATTTACTTCTTGAGTTATAGCTATTTTAGTAAAATAGGCTCCTCCCACAACAATTTAGCATATTCTAGTATTATTTACTATGATTCTAGCATGATTTGCCATATTCTAGCATAATTTACCATGATATACTACATTCTAGTATGATTTACCATTGTTTACTGTGATTCTAGCATGGATTATCATAGTTTATCATGATTTATCATAGTTTACCATGATTTATCATAGTTTACCATGATTTACCCTGTTCTAGCATAGTTTACCATGATTTACCATGTTCTAGCATGATTTACCATGATATAACACATTCTAACATGATTTACCATAGTTTATTATGATTTATCATGGCTTACCATGATTTACCCTGTTCTTGTCATGATCCTGGTTCTGTCCTTCTCTTTTTCTTTCCTTTGTCTCCCTCTGCTGGCTGTTTTACGTCTCACTACCTCCTCTCTCACACATTTACGCACACACTCATTAACGCATCACCTCATCTCTATCAGCTGGTTCTCATTCACATCCCTCTTACACACCTGTTCTCAATCTTTCTCTTTTGTCTTCGCTATATCTAGCTCTCTCTTTCTTGTTTGTGTTGTCGGATTATTGTTTGACTGTGATGCACGTCGATTGTTATAGCTCTGAAAAGAAACCTAAGTCCTGTCCTGTCCTGTCCAGTCCTGTCGGATCCTGCTGTTAACTGTACCCAGTGTTCTCCGTGGAGAATAGCAGAGGGTTCCACTGCTCACCTGCTTCCCAGTCCTCGCTGCCCAGGAGTGGCCAGATCGACAGTATCCTCAGTTTCTTCATTCAATGAGTTGATCTACAGCATCCTCTGTTTATTCATATTCTGAGAGAAGCAACGAACTAAGTCTTTGTTTCATTGTCTGAGAAGTGACTTTCTGTTATTAGGCTGCTATCTATTAGCCGTTATCTTGTTTCAATTAAAAGAGAACCTTACCTGCTTTTCGTCTCTGGACCTCTCTGTTTTATCACAGTTCTAGCATAGTTTACCATGATTTACCATGTTCTAGCATGATGTACCATGATATACCATGTTCTAGAATGATGTACCAGGATTGTAGTATGATTTACCTTGATATACCACATTCTAGTATTATTTATTATGATTTACAATGTTTTAAGTGTGATTTACCATGATTTACCATGATAGCAATTATGTGAACTATCAGTAAAAATGAAGTGATAAACTCTGACAAAATATGATTGTGCTACAATGGTAATTGTTATATAAGTGATTTTTTGTGTTTTATTGTTATATAAGTGATTTTTAGTGTCTAATGAATGTAGAAGCATATGTGAGTAGACTTCATTAATGAGTAGAATGGCCAGCAGAGGGCAGTAGAAGACCACATATTGGCTCACTTTCACTTTAAACTTCTTGATTTTCACCATTTTTCTGCACTAAAGCAAACCAGTTTTTCCATTTTAACTCCATAATGCATGTTTACACACACACACACACACACACACACACACACACACACACACACACACACACACACACACACACACACACACACACACACACACACACACACACACACACACACACACACACACAAACACACACAAACACACACACAAAGACAAATGTTGTTTTTTCAGTGCTATTGGGATATGTCATTATGAAAATATATTTGAATTGTCTATAAACATTTCACAAAGTCTTTGTAAGCTATTAATCAGATGATTCAGAATTTATTCAGAAACCTAAGACTACACACACACATTATGTTGTAGATACAGACATTTGAACTATATGATGTGATCAAACTGTAAATGCTAATACTTTAACAGATGGATTTTGACTAAATGTAATTGTAAATGTTAAAATAGTGATTTTATAAAGTCTAAATATAAATTATAGAACAATATGACAAAATTACTATTTTAAACAGCAGGGGGCAGTAAAATACCACTTATTGGCTTAGCATGCCATTATAATCATATCATTTTCACCTTTTTAACTGTTAAAGAGGCAAATATTGTCTGATCTGTCTGAAAATTTTCATGCATGTTCAGAGTGATATTTCACATGTTCTGACTGGTTTTTAAGAAGGTCTGAGTCATTCATTAAAGAGATATAAGCTTTCGGGGACACTTGGTAAAGGCCACATTTTGAAGTGAACCTATTATAGCTATCCAAATGAAGTAGTTCAACTTTTTCTGACAACTATTGTTCTAGTGAGTCCAGAGAATGGTATCGCACTAGTTTTTAACATTATGATATGAAAATTATATGATCAGAGATGGAAAAGACCATTTACAGCCAATACAGGCAGTTTACCATAGGAAATATATGGTTTTAAAGCCTTTTAACTGTTATAGAGCCAACTATTGTCCGATCTCCATAAAATTTTGCATGCTTGTTTGTGATGTTATGTCACATATGCTCACCAATTTTTGTGAAGTTCTGAGTTTTCATTTAGGATTTATAGGCTTTTTAGTGTATTTTGCCACGCCCATTTTATAAATGACCCTATTAAAGCCATCCAAATGCAAAAGTTCAACTTTTTTTCGATAATTATTGATCTAGAGAGTCCAGAGAATTGTCCTAGACTGGTCTGGTTCCGATCGGGCGAAAAACCAGGGACTAGTTCGCAAAAGTAGGTTTTTAACATATTCATGAATATTTAATGAACGGTTTGATTGACAGCAATGGTTCTAGAGGCAAAGTTGTTCAACATGAGCAGATCTATCAAATGATATACATTTTGTGATAATATGTGTAACACCACGTGATTACAGAGCCATAAAACTCGTTAGCGCCAACTAGTGGCCGATTTCTTTCAAAATTCTTACAGACTTCTAGGGCCATGAGTCGAACATGCCCACCGAGTTTCGTTCTGATCGGCCTCCGTTAACCTTGTCTAATAGGTGCTCAACTTCATTGGCCAATGGCGGCCATGTTTTTTGAGATACACCAATGTCCTCATAGACATACATGGCACCTTGGACCAAGACACTGCATACCAATTTTCAAGTCAATCGGACTAACGGTCAGGTGGTTATAGCCTGTTTTATGTTTTTTTCATGTTATAGCGCCACCATGTGGCCAATCGCCGCGATTTTTTTACCGTGACCTCAGATTGACCTCTTACATATGTGTACCAAGTTTGGTGAAAATACCTCATTTACTTCTGGAGTTATAACTATTTTAGTAAAATAGGCTCCTCCCACAACGTCCATTTTGGCGCCCCTTAGCGTCCGTGAATCGAAATCTAAACTTTTTTTCGATAATTATTAATCTTCAGACTCTAGAGAACATTTCTGCACTGGTTTGGTTCCGATCGGGCAAAAAACCAGGGACTAGTTCGCAAAAGTAGGTTTTTGACAAAATTCAAAATGGCGGAAAATCTATCATGACGGAAATGAAATCGGAGATATACGTTTTGTTCGTCAGGCGTCCAGCTTTCCAATGATATAAGACACTTGAGTCTACGACATACGGTCTAGGAGTTATGAGCAGTTTCGCGCTTTTGGTTGCTATAGCGCCACCTATGGGCCAATCGGGGTCATAATCTCTGAACCTCTCCTCGATTTTTGTACTACCATCTGGCAAAGTTTCAATGCTCTAGCCCCTACGGTTTGGGCTGCACGATGCGTTTTACGGCAGAAGAATAATAATAATAATTAAAGCTGCAAGCAGCATTTATCGGGGTTCAAGCTATTAAGGCCTTTAAGGGTTTTTAAGCACAAAAGCATCAAAAGTTATCAGGTTTTATTTAGCAAGCATGTAACCACTGACATAATAGATGGAAAAGACCATTTACAGCCAATACAGGCAATGTACCATAGGAAATATATTGTTTTAAAGCTTTTTAACAGTTATAGCGCCACCTATGGTCCGATCTCCATAAAATTTGGCATGCTTGTTAATGATGTTATGTCACATATGCTCACCAATTTTTGTGAAGTTCTGAGTTTTCATTTAGGATTTATAGGATTTTTAATGTATTTTGCCACGCCCATTTTATAAATGACCCTATTACAGCCATCCAAATGCAAAAGTTCAACTTTTTTTCGATAATTATTGATCTAGAGAGTCCAGAGAATTGTCCTAGACTGGTCTGGTTCCGATCGGGCGAAAAACCTAGGACTAGTTCGCAAAAGTAGGTTTTTAACATGTTCGCGAATATTTAATGAACGGTTTGATTGACAGCAATGGTTCTTGAGGCAAAGTTGTTCAGCATGAGCAGATCTATCAAATGATATGCATATTGTGTGGATGAGTGTAACACCACGTGATTACAGAGCCATAAAACTCGTTAGCGCCAACTAGTGGCCGATTTCTTTCAAAATTCTTACAGACCTCTAGGGCCATGAGAGGAACATGCCCATCGAGTTTCGTTCCGATCGGCCTCCGTTAACCTTGTCTAATAGGTGCTCAACTTCATTGGCCAATGGCGGCCATGTTTTTTGAGATACGCCAATTTCCTCATAGACATATATGGCACCTTGGGCCAAGACACTGCATACCAATTTTCAAGTCAATCGGACTAACGGTCAGGTGGTTATAGCCCTTTTCATGTTTTTTCCATGTTATAGCGCCACCTATTGTTCAATCGTCGCCATTTTTTTACTGTGACCCCAGACTGAACCCATACACATGTGTACCGAGTTTGGTTAAGCTATCTCATTTACTTTTTGAGTTATAGCCATTTTAGTAAAATAGGCTCCTCCCACAATGTTTATTTTATGCCCCCTAGCGACCATGAATCGAAATTTCGAATTTTTTTTGATAATTATTGATTGTCAGACTCCATAGAACATTTCTGCACTGGTTTGGTTCCGATCGGACAAAAAACCTAGGACTAATTAGCAAAAGTAGTTTTTTGACAAAATTCAAAATGGCGGAAAAATTTCCATACCGGAAATGAAATCGGAGATATACGTTTTGTTCATCACGTTTCCAGCTTTCCAATGATATAAGACACTTGAGTCTACGACATACGGTCTAGGAGTTATGAGCAGTTTCGCGCTTTTGGTTGTTTTAGCGCCACCTATGGGCCAATCGGGGTCATAATCTCTGAACCTCTCCTTGATTTTTGTACTACCATCTGGCAAAGTTTCAAGTCTCCAGCCCTTACGGTTTGGGCTGCACGATGCGTTTTACGGCAGAAGAATAATAATAATAATAATAATTAAAGCTGCAAGCAGCATTTATCGGGGTTCAAGCATTTAAGGCCTTTAGGCACATAAGCATTTAAGACATTAAGATTTATTTAGAAAGCTTTTAACCACTGAAATAATAGATGGAAAAGTCCATTTACAGCCAATACAGGCAATTTACCATAGGAAATATGTGTTTTTTAAAGCTTTTTAACAGTTATAGCACCATCTATAGTCCGATCTCCATGAAATTTTGCATGCTTGTTAATGATGTTATGGCACATAAGCTCACCAATTTTCGTGAAGTTCTGAGTTTTTGTTTAGGATTTATAGGCTTTTGAGTGCATTTTGCCACGCCCATTTTCTTTATGACCCAATATACCCATGCGAAAAATGCAAAAGTTCAACTTTTTTTTGATAATTATTGATCTTGAGAGTCCATAGAATTGTCCTAGACTCGTTTGGTTCTGATCGGGCGAAAAACCTAGGACTAGTTCGCAAAAGTAGGTTTTTAACATAATTACGAATATTTAATGAACGGTTTGATTGACAGCAATGGTTCTTGAGGCAAAGTTGTTCAACAAGAGGAGATCTATCAAATGGTATGCATTTTGTGACAATAAGTGTAACACCACGTGATTACAGAGCCATAAAACTCGTTAGCGCCAACTAGTGGCCGATTTCTTTTAAAATTCTTACAGACCTCTAGGGCCATGAGTCGAACATGCCCACCGAGTTTCGTTCCGATAGGCCTCCGTTAACCTTGTCAAATAGGTGCTCAAACTTCATTGGCCGATGGCGGCCATGTTTTTTGAGATACACCAATGTCCTCATAGACATACATGGCACCTTGGACCAAGACACTGCATACCAATTTTCAAGTCAATCGGACTAACGGTCAGGTGGTTATAGCCTGTTTTATGTTTTTTTCATGTTATAGCGCCACCATGTGACCAATCGCCGCGATTTTTTTACCGTGACCTCATATTGACGTCTTACACATGTGTACCAGGTTTGGTTAAAATACCTCTTTTACTTCTGGAGTTATAGCCATTTTAGTAAAATAGGCTCCTCCCACAACGTTAATTTTGCACCCCCTAGCGACCGTGAATCGAAATTTCAACTTTTTTTTGATAATTATTGATATTCAGACTCCAGAGAACAATTCTGCACTGGTTTGGTTCCGATCGGGCAAAAAACCAGGGACTAGTTCGCAAAAGTAGATTTTCGACAAAATTCAAAATGGCGGAAAATCTATCATGGCGGAAATAAAATCGGAGATATACGTTTTGTTCGTCAGGCGTCCAGCTTTCCAATGATATAAGACACTTGAGTCTATGACTTACGGTCTAGGAGTTATGAGCAGTTTCGCGCTTTTGGTTGCTATAGCGCCACCTATGGGCCAATCGGGGTCATAATTTGATAACCTCTCCTCGATTTTTGTACTACCATATGGCAAAGTTTCAAAGCTCTAGCCCTTACGGTTTGGGCTGCACGATGCGTTTTACGGCAGAATAATAATAATAATAATAATAATAAAAATCAGCACAATTACAATAGGGTTTCAGCACTTCGTGCTTGAACCCCTAATTAAAGCTGCAAGCAGCATTTATCGGGGTTCAAGCATTTAAGGCCTTTAGGCACATAAGCATTTAAGACATTAAGATTTATTTAGAAAGCTTTTAACCACTGAAATAATAGATGGAAAAGTCCATTTACAGCCAATACAGGCAATTTACCATAGGAAATATGTGTTTTTTAAAGCTTTTTAACAGTTATAGCACCATCTATAGTCCGATCTCCATGAAATTTTGCATGCTTGTTAATGATGTTATGGCACATAAGCTCACCAATTTTCGTGAAGTTCTGAGTTTTTGTTTAGGATTTATAGGCTTTTGAGTGCATTTTGCCACGCCCATTTTCTTTATGACCCAATATACCCATGCGAAAAATGCAAAAGTTCAACTTTTTTTTGATAATTATTGATCTTGAGAGTCCATAGAATTGTCCTAGACTCGTTTGGTTCTGATCGGGCGAAAAACCTAGGACTAGTTCGCAAAAGTAGGTTTTTAACATAATTACGAATATTTAATGAACGGTTTGATTGACAGCAATGGTTCTTGAGGCAAAGTTGTTCAACAAGAGGAGATCTATCAAATGGTATGCATTTTGTGACAATAAGTGTAACACCACGTGATTACAGAGCCATAAAACTCGTTAGCGCCAACTAGTGGCCGATTTCTTTTAAAATTCTTACAGACCTCTAGGGCCATGAGTCGAACATGCCCACCGAGTTTCGTTCCGATAGGCCTCCGTTAACCTTGTCTAATAGGTGCTCAAACTTCATTGGCCGATGGCGGCCATGTTTTTTGAGATACACCAATGTCCTCATAGACATACATGGCACCTTGGACCAAGACACTGCATACCAATTTTCAAGTCAATCGGACTAACGGTCAGGTGGTTATAGCCTGTTTTATGTTTTTTTCATGTTATAGCGCCACCATGTGACCAATCGCCGCGATTTTTTTACCGTGACCTCATATTGACGTCTTACACATGTGTACCAGGTTTGGTTAAAATACCTCTTTTACTTCTGGAGTTATAGCCATTTTAGTAAAATAGGCTCCTCCCACAACGTTAATTTTGCACCCCCTAGCGACCGTGAATCGAAATTTCAACTTTTTTTTGATAATTATTGATATTCAGACTCCAGAGAACAATTCTGCACTGGTTTGGTTCCGATCGGGCAAAAAACCAGGGACTAGTTCGCAAAAGTAGATTTTCGACAAAATTCAAAATGGCGGAAAATCTATCATGGCGGAAATAAAATCGGAGATATACGTTTTGTTCGTCAGGCGTCCAGCTTTCCAATGATATAAGACACTTGAGTCTATGACTTACGGTCTAGGAGTTATGAGCAGTTTCGCGCTTTTGGTTGCTATAGCGCCACCTATGGGCCAATCGGGGTCATAATTTGATAACCTCTCCTCGATTTTTGTACTACCATATGGCAAAGTTTCAAAGCTCTAGCCCTTACGGTTTGGGCTGCACGATGCGTTTTACGGCAGAATAATAATAATAATAATAATAATAAAAATCAGCACAATTACAATAGGGTTTCAGCACTTCGTGCTTGAACCCCTAATTAAAGCTGCAAGCAGCATTTAGCGGGGTTCAAGCATTTAGGGTCTTTAAGCACATAAGGCAGTTTAGTGAGTTGTCTGAGTTTTTGTTTAGGATTTACAGGCTTTTGAGTGTTTTTTGCCATACCCATTTTCTAAATGATCCTGTTATGGCTACCCAATGGGTAAAGTTAAAGTTTTTTATATAATTAATAATCTAGAGCTTCCAGAGAATTGTACTGCACTGGTATATTTCCGATCGGGCGAAAAACCTAGGACTAGTTCGCAAAAGTAGGTTTTTAACATAATCGCAAGTATTTAATGAACAAATTGATTGACAGCAGTAGTTCTTGAGGCAAAGTTGTTCAGTATGAGGAGATCTATCAAATGATATGCATCACGTGATTACATAGCCGTAAAACCTGTTAGCGTCAACTAGTGGCTGATTTTTCAAAATTCTTACAGACCTCTAGGACCACGAGTCGAACATGCCCACCGAGTTTCGTTCCGATCGGCCTCCGTTAAGAGCAAACTAACAGCTTTGAATTAAAATGGTGAGTTTATCCTGTTGTAAACATCAACCATGCCTGTTGACAGTTCTCTTTTGTGGGAAGGGAATGAAAAGTTCTCAAATCCACAGCACAGCCTCAGACATAACATTTATATCCATGATCTGCCATTTTCACTATTGTCCTTGCTTGCTTCTTCACAATACCTGCAGATCTTCTGATGATTCGGCTGTGCAGGTCCACATTAACACTGCCTGGCCTAGAACATGGACTGGAAAATGCAAATTTGGGGGGTATAAATATTAATGATCCTGACTCCAACGTCACAGTCGGTGTTATGGTGGGATTCACTCATTTTTCAGCTGTCTTTTGCAAACAGGAGATTTACACATGAAGGAGGAAACAATGGTGTTTGAGGCTCACGGTATGTCAGTTCCATGTCCAGAACTCTTATCATTCAACTATGCCAAGATAAATACAGTTTTCAATTGTATGGCACCTGTAAAATAGATGATTAGTAATATAATGCTTACTTGGAGTCTGAAATGGCTTTAACAAAAGAAGAAAAATATTCTTAGATTTCTGTTCATTCTAATCATGTACAAATAAAGTAGCACAGTAAGATTACATTTATTTGAATGCATTAGTGAGTGTGTGATTGTGCTGTGTGTGCAGCGTGTCAATACTAAAAGTGAAGGTTTAGTTGATATCTTTGGTGATAATATCTGTAGTAATCATAAAAAAACAATTAAGAAATAAAGAATTAAAATTACAAATAATATTCTATTAAGATATGAGTTACAATAACATGATTTGCAATAGTAATAATATCAATAATATATGCACAATACACACAGATTAGACTATCAGGTCTGTGTTTTACAAAAACATTAGTATTGCAGCCAGTGTGAGTCTGTGGGATTTATAAACAGACAAAATATGATTTGAAATGTTATTTTAATGATTTTATTAAGTTTAAACAATATTTCAAATGAAAAAAAAAAAATGAAAAATAATATTTTAGTGAGCAGAATGAACCAATGAGTGTTCTTCTTCTGGTGGTTAAAATGTAAATGAAAACAATAATACTTAAACAATAATACTTAATACACTAACCATGCTTGAACACACACATGCACACACATTTTGTTGTAGATGGAGATATTTAAAATAAAAGATAGGTAACAAAATGATAATTGCAAATCTCCTCTGTATAACACCATTTTCAGATTTCAAATTAATCACTGAGAGGCAGAATTGTTCAAACTGAGAGCTCAGTAAAAATGAAGTGATAAACTTTGACAAAACATGACTGTGTTATAATAGGTGATTTTCATGCAAGTAATTTGATATAGTCCAAAAACTAATGCAAAAGCACAGATGAAAATATTTTATTAAGTAGAATGTCCTGCAGAGGGCAGTAGAAGACCACTAATTGACTCACTTTCATTTGAAAGACTTTTTTTATCCACCAGTAAAACAAAGCAGTTTCTCCATGTTCTTTCCATTTAGCATGCTTACACACACAGACACACACACAAACACATCCACACACACACACACACACACACACACACACACACACACACACACACACACACACACACACACACACACACACACACACACACACACACACACACAAAGACAAATATGTTTTCAATGTTTTTAGGATGTGATATTGTGAAAATATCTTAATCTCCTCATCTTGAACAACTTTGCCTCAAGAATCACTAATGTCAATCAAACCGTTCATAATCATAATAAAAAAATAAAATATATACAAATATCATAATAAAAAAAAAACATCATAATAAAAAAGATTGCTTCTTAAAGCATTTGTTTATTTCCCAATACTGAAGCGAATTAAAAGATCATGCGTAATCCTGCTGCTCCCTCTAGTGGACAACAGTGGTATTATAGCTTACATTTTACAGTTGAAGTGTTTGAATGAATGAATGGGAATTTGTTTTTTTTTACTTATATCTCAGGAACCAAAAGGCGAAAAATTCTGAAACTCAGAGCATAGATAGTGCTTGAGGAGCCCTGTTGAATGAGACCATCAAGGTGTTTTTGGGCGATTGGGGCTGGGAGTTATGACTGTTATAAGGCATATCTGTTCGGGCTATTATCTCTGGAATGCCCAGGGCAAATAACACCACATTTGAATCGAAGCTAGCCAAGGACGCGCCCTTTCCAACGAGCTCTCACACAATGTTCGCGGTGGTCTGGGTCGGGAGTAATGGCCGTTCAAAATCGGGGGTCCCGCGGATTCGCGATGCGCGGGGGGCGCGCTCCCGAGGCCCGCGACGACACGTTTCGATCAAGAGCCCGGAGAGGTCCTCACCATCAAAATTTGAGCGCGCAACGACTTTCCGTTTTCGAGTTATGAATGAATTTGTATTCGGGGGCGTGGCTTAAATGCCGTTATACTTTCGTTTCATTTCATTCATTTACTTTCGTCCATTTCCATATCTCAGTGTAACACAATTGTCAATAGTAATACTCAATAGATGAGTTTTGACAAAATGTGATTGTAAATGTTAAAATAATGATTTTATAAAGTCTAAATATGAATTTTATAACAATATTAGGGAGTAGTATGATGAAATGACAGCAGGGGGCAGTAAAATACCACTTATTGGCTTAATATGTCATTATATTCATATAAAATCACCTTTTGAAGAAGTTAAACTTTTTTTCTGATAATTATTGATCTAGAGAGTTCAGAGAATTGTGCTGCACTGGTTTTGAACATTATGATATGAACATTATATGATAGAAGACACCATTTACAGCAAATACAGGCAATTTACCATAGGAAATATATGGTTTTAAAGCGTTTGAACAGTTATAGCGCCAACTATGGTCCGCTCTCCATAAAATTTTCCATGCTTCTTAAGCAGGTTATGACACATATGCTCATCAATTTTCGTGAAGTTCTGAGTTTTTGTTTAGGATTTATAGGCTTTTGAGTGCATTTTACCACGCCCATTTTCTAAATGACCCTGTTAGCCATGCGAAAAATGCAAAAGTTCAACTTTTTTTTGATAATTATTGACCTAGAGAGTCCATAGAATTGTCCTAGACTGTTTTGGTTCCGATCGGGCGAAAAACCTAGGACTAGTTCGCAAAAGTAGGTTTTTAACATAATTACGAATATTTAATGAACGGTTTGATTGACAGCAATGGTTCTTGAGGCAAAGTTGTTCAACAAGAGGAGATCTATCAAATGGTATGCATTTTGTGACAATAAGTGTAACACCACGTGATTACAGAGCCATAAAACTCGTTAGCGCCAACTAGTGGCCGATTTCTTTTAAAATTCTTACAGACCTCTAGGGCCATGAGTAGAACATGCCCACCGAGTTTCGTTCCGATCAGCCTCCGTTAACCTTGTCTAATAGGTGCTCAAACTTCATTGGTCGATGGCGGCCATGTTTTTTTAGATACGCCAATGTCCTCATACACATACATGACACCTTGGACCAAGACACTGCATACCAATTTTCAAGTCAATCGGACTAACGGTCAGGTGGTTAAAGCCTGTTTTATGTTTTTTTCATATTATAGCGCCACCATGTGGCAAATCGCCGCGATTTTTTTACTGTTACCTCATATTGAGCTCATACATGTGTGTACCGAGTTTGGTGAAGATACCTCATTTACTTCTGGAGTTATAGCCATTTTAGTAAAATAGGCCCCTCCCACAACGTACGTTTTGACGCCCCTTAGCGTCCGTGAATCGAAATTTCGACTTTTTTTCGATAATTATTGATCTTCAGTTTCTAGAGAACATTTCTGCACTGGTTTGGTTCCGATCGGGCGAAAAACCAGGGACTAGTTCGCAAAAGTAGGTTTTTGACAAAATTCAAAATGGCGGAAAATCTATCATGGCGGAAATGAAATCGGAGATATACGTTTTGTTCGTCAGGCGTCCAGCTTTCCAATGATATAAGACACTTGAGTCTACGACATACGGTCTAGGAGTTCTGAGCAGTTTCGCGCTTTTGGTTGCTATAGCGCCACCTATGGGCCAATCGGGGTCATAATTTGATAACCTCTCCTCGATTTTTGTACTACCATCTGGCAAAGTTTCAAGGTTCCAGCTCTTACGGTTTGGGCTGCACGATGCGTTTTACGGCAGAAGAAAAATAATAATAAAAATCAGGACAATTACAATAGGGTTTCAGCACTTCGTGCTTGAACCCCTAATTAAAGCTGCAAGCAGCATTTATCGGGGTTCAAGCAGTTAAGGCCTTTAAGCACAAAAGCATCAAAAGTGATTAAGTTTTATTTAGCAAGCATGTAACTACTGACATAATAGATGGAAAAGACCATTTACAGGAAATACCATAGGAAATATATGGTTTTAAAGCTTTTTAGCAGTTATAGCGCCACCTATGGTCCGATCTCCATAAAAATTGGCATGCTTGTTAATGATGTTATGTCACATATGCTCACCAATTTTTGTGAAGTTCTGAGTTTTCATTTAGGATTTATAGGCTTTTCAGTGTTTTTTTGCCACGCCCCTTTTCTAAATGACCCTATTACAGCCATCTACATGCAAAAGTTCAACTTTTTTTGATAATTATTGATCTAGAGTGTCCAAAGAATTGTCCTAGACTGGTCTGGTTTCGATCGGGCGAAAAACCTAGGACTAGTTTGCAAAAGTAGGTTTATAACATAATTACGAATATTTAATAAACGGTTTAATTGACAGCATTAGTTCTTGAGGCAAAGTTGTTCAGCATGAGCAGATCTATCAGATGATATGCATTTTGTGACGATAAGTGTAACACCACGTGATTACAGAGCCATAAAACTCGTTAGCGCCAACTAGTGGCCGATTTCTTTCAAAACTCTTACAGACCTCTAGGGCCA